>NC_089834.1:15014983-15038199 GCF_035046505.1 Tiliqua scincoides
AGCTCCAAATGGCCATTGAATGGTCCCTGGCAGACCAGATATATTACAGAGGAAGTGTCTGGAAAGGGTCAAGAAATGACACGCCTTCTTAAGGTGTTGATAGTGGCAGAGCAAAGTTATACTTCTAGGAAGACAGCCCGGTCTCACCTTCCTTTTTTGTTCGCAGCTGGATATAGTCAACAACATCTTTCTCAGTAACCTCAGCAACCCGCCGCTCTGCAAGAACCACCCTCCAATGGCAGGAGCCATTTACTGGGCACGGTCTCTCTTTTACCGCATCAAGCACACCATTGTGCGCTTCCAAGAAGTGGAGGAGCTGCTGGCCAGTGAGCGTGGCAAAGAGGTGGAGTTCCGTTACAATCTTAAGATCATAACGAGCTGGTGCGTAAGCTGAGGTGTCGTGTGCCAGCTCAGAGTGCCACAAATGTACCGCGACGCATTGTTTGTGGCTGCTTGGGAGCTGGTAGCGCTGGCACAGATGTGCCATGTCCCAACCCAGCGCTGGCTGGGGCAGATAAGGTTGCTTGTGGTGTGGCAGTATGGGGAAGGTGGCAAGAGGATGGTTTGGAGGCATGGAGGGATTTTTGGGGCGGGGGGAGGGTGGAATGTGGGAAGGATTGGCAGTGGCGCAGGCCTTATTCTAACCCCTCTCAGAGCCCACCCGGTGTTGCATCGGGCTTCCCAGATTTGCTCCAGCGATATAACTGGCACGGATTTGAGAAGCTCAGTGGGGTGGCTGCAGTTTTACATGGGGTGAGGGGAAATATATCCCCTCGCCCCAAAGAGACCTCCAGCTGCCTCCTAAGTTGTATTGGATGCAGCTTAGGACTGGGCTGTCTATTATATAATATCTGAGGCTGGTCACAGCCATCAGCTCCTTCTTTTGAAGGGTAGAGGACTTCAGCTCAGACTCTTGCATTTCAGGTGAAACAGAAATATCTGGAAATTGCAAAGAGAATGAAAGAGTATGAAGACATGAAGTACGACCAGTGGAGAGAAAACACAGAGGACACCCTTCCGATTCTGTTGAAAAAGACCCTCCTTGCTAAAGTTCACCCTTCGGGGGCTATTATTCAAGCAAACCCAGAGACCGCGGAGCAGGTACTTTATAAAGCACACTTCCTGCTAGCCTTTTGGTTTGTCGTTGGGGAGAGGTTTTAAGTTTCATCCCTGCTTATGTCCCGCTAAGAGTAACCTGTCTGTGTTTTGACTTTTCTGTTTCTCTTGTGGCTGATTTCCTGGGAGGTAGAGCCCACGTGAGGATGTGGACACCAGAGAGAAAAACTCCAGTTTCACCGTCAATTTCTCTCCCAAGCTCCGGGAGGCCATCAATGAAACAAAGTACATGGAACACCTGGGGTTTCCAGTGCCTGAAATAGCACGGAATGTGGCACTGCAGGAGGACAAATTGCTCAGGTCAGGAATCTCATGTCAGCCTGCTCGTGTCGGAATGAACAGCAAGCAGGATACTATCAGTTTTCCATTAGTGGAGGAATGAGAGCGGTGTGGGCCATCCCATCATTCTGTACCCTCATTGCCAATCCTTGAAGGTCTAATAACAGCCATTCTTAGCTCTACGATAGCCCAGAATTTGGTATGTGGGTGTATACATGTTGTCTATCCATTGGAAGGCCTGCAATCCTGTGCACATCTACCACACAGTAAGCCCTTCCGAACGCAGTGGAATTTACATCTGAGTAGATACGCATAGGCTTGTGCTGGCCGACATCCACAGAAGTTCTTGCTGCCTGATGGAGTGCTTCAAGGATGCTCTTTTAGATATTAGTTCTCACTGACAAGGAAGGAACCCTACCAGTATCAGGTCCTGAGACCCAATAGTTAGAAGCTTCACTAACCTCTGAGAAAACAGCCTTTGGAAGGCCAAACCTACCACCCCACTAACTAGGCAGAAACGATATTGACATGGATCTTGTGACGGAGACCGTATCTGAACAGAATGGTTCTTAGCGGTTTTGTTGTGCCTTTTGCTTTCATTAGATATACCGATGGCATAAAACACATGTTGGACCATTATCACAAATTAATAAGAGGACTGAACGAGGCCGAGACGCAGCTTCTAGATGACCACATACAAGAACTATGGCGGGTTTTCAGGTCTGGTTACAAGAGGCTCAACTGGAACTCCTTAGGTAACGTACCTTATGTTGTAAAACAGCTTGTCTGCTTCTGACTCGCCCTGCCCCACAGGTAACGCACCTTATATCGCAAGATTTGCCCTAGTGCTTTGGGGGCTCCAGCTGCCCCTTCTAACAGATGGGTGCACATCCAGTTCTCCCACCCTCCGCTGACCTGAAGGCTTCTCCATCCTGGGGCAGTACTGGTCTTTTAACCACAGGGCTGGGCCTGGTAAAACCAGAGTGGGTTGGGGGAGAGAGAGCCTAGGAAGGGGAGGGCTCAGGGCTGGTGATGAGAGGGCTCTGGACAGGCTGTTTTGGACAACTTGATATCTACTGGGCTGGAGCTTGGGCAAGCCCAGGGAGGCAGCTGGGAGACAGGTGGAAGAATGAATTCTGAGGCCTGGGTGGGAGTCCCAGGTGCTTGGTCAGAAACCCTCTTTTCCTTCCCTTGCTTCCCTTGGGGCCAAGATGGACCCAGACACTGGTGATGCACACTCTTCTTGCAGCAACCCTGCTTGGGGGGGGGACACACACAGAGGAACTTACACAGCTATAGCACAGTATGTTTCAGCTGAAGCTTGCCAGGACTTTGTCATTTTCTTTTACTAACCCACCCCATAAGAGAGGAATGCCTTCGTTCCTGGCTAGTCGCCCTGTGGCATTTTGTTGTCGTTTTGTTCCGAAAGGTTCCTTGTAACTCTGCATTTCCAGTGCAGATGCTTTTTCTCCTCCCAGAATTACTCACTCTGGGTTTGTTTCTTTCGGGAGGGTGGGGGGAGGTTTTTTTATTTATTTATGTTGAATGTGATGACCTATACAGACCTTCATTTGATACATAGCACAGAGGAGAAAAATGGACTGCCTTGATGGCGGAAAGGTGGGATATAAGTATTTTAAATGAAATAAAGACTGGAATCCACCTAGTTCTGGTGCAGAGCAGGGCCGGCAAGAAATAGTGACGCGGGTTCCGTTCATTTCAAAGGTATTGGCGACTACATCATCCGGTGCACCCACGCCATTGTGAAGTTTGAATCGCTTGTTCATCAGATTCACAAGAATGCGGAAGACATGTCCAATAGGCTTGCAGTGCTCGAGACGACCAATCTGTTTAAAAATCCACCGACCAAAGGCCCCAATTCTCTTCCTGGTAGGTCTGGTTTTGCCTTTCCCTGCTCTCTGAAAAGGTATCTAGGCCAGATGCCATCGCCACATCATGTGGCAAGGAGTCCCACAGACTAATTACATACCGGGTAAAGAAATATTTCCTTTGGTCTGTTCTAACTCTCCTGACACTCAATTTTAGCGGATGTCCCCTGGTTCTGCTGTCATGTTAACTGTGATTTTGAAGGTGCACCTTACAGATCCACACTGAGAGTCCTTTCCACCATATAATTATTCTGTATACAGCAGGGCCCCCCTTATCCATGGGCTGTGGATGTTGAGCTCAAAGGATCTCTCGGATGGGACTGGAAGTGGCTTCCGGTCATATCTGGGAGGTTTGTGCTGAGGGGATTGAGAGGCTGTGCATGAGCTCTGGAGGGCCAGGCACAGCCCCAGGTAAGTAATTATGGTGCTGGGTGCTCCCCCCCAAAGATTTCATTATCCACGGAATTTGGTATCCACAGAGGGTCTTGGAATGGATCCCCCGCGGATAGGAAAGGCCCACTGTATATTTGTTAGTGACTCAGCAGCTGCCACGAGGGATGTCTCACTTTTGCTGCCTTGACAGGGGCGAAAGAATACTTTGAGTACATTAAGCACGAGAGATCCAAGGACCTGGAGCACCTCGTCCGCAAGTACGTCTCCATCGGCCCCCTGCTCACCAAAATGGAAGGCCTCGTCATGAACACAAACACCGGCAGGGCTACAAGGCTGGTTCCTTATTACAGCTGTTGGGAAAGTAAAATTTATCAGAGCCTGACCAACCTGGTTCTCAAGTAAGCCTTCTTGAACCGCTTCCCTCTGTCCTTCCATCTTCTGGTTTGGCTCTGGCTTCGGGGCACGGACTCCACTGCCTTTTCCCTCCCTGCAGGAATCTGCAGTCCTTCAACGCGGCAGTGACGGGGAACGTTCCGCTGTTCCAAGCCGAAACCATTTTATCGGCTCCCGAGATCATCCTGCAGCCCAACACTGGCGAAATTGAAAAGATGTGCGTGCAGTGCATCCGGGATTGCGTGGAGGTCACGAAGGTGAGGGTTCTGGGCTCTCGTGTTTCAGTGCCCTGTTTTCTATGAAGATCAGGAAGAATGTGAAGCAGTGCATTATTATGGTCCTGAATTAGCAGCTCTACTCAACAGAGAACAGGGGATGGGCTCCATCTGCACACTTGACCTTAAATAAATAAGGGGGCAGTCCTGACTCCCTGTTCGGGAGAGGCCCAGGAGGGTCGCAAATGGGCCGTATGCTGACGTATTCCAGCTGCTTGCTTTTAAAAATAGTGTTTGACCACGGCTCAGAAAAGGTAACGTCTAGCTGGAAAAACCTGCTTCCTCCTCCTTTGTCTCCGCTCTCCATTGTAGCTGTTTGTCCGCTGGATGCATGGCACCTGCATTGACTGCCCACCTCAGCACATTGGTGATGATGAGCCCATTATCTTTAGCTTTTACAACGACATCTCCCAGAACCCGCAAATCATCGAACAGGCCATCCTCATCACTCAGAACATGCACAAAGTCCTGGGCTCCCTCACCAAGTACCTCAACCGCTGGAAGAGGTACCGGCCTCTCTGGAAGCTGGACAAGGCCATCGTCATGGAGAAGTTTGCTGCCAAGAAGCCGCCTTGCTGCGTCTTTGACGAGAAGCTGCAGTTCTACGTCAGGATCTCCCAGGAGGTGATGCAGCAGCCCCTGGTCAAAGACGAGCAGTGCATCCGGCTGCAGCTTGGGCCTCTCGCCGTCACGGTGCAGGAAAACGCCAAAAGCTGGGTGGCTTCGCTGGGGAGGTTGCTCAGCGAATCGGCCAAAGAAGCACTTTATAGCCTCCAGGAAGAAATTGAGGTAGGAAGGTTCTTGGGCTGGTGCCAAGTTGTCTATTCAAAGCCACTTCCTTTCCACTAAGCTGGCTTTACCTGCACATGCCTGATCTTGGAAGCTAAGCAGGGTCAGGCCTGGTTAGTACTTGGATGGGAGACCACCTGGGAATCCCGGGTGCTGTAGGCTTATACCATAGTCTTTCCAGACTGAAGGTTGCCAACCAAACCTTTCCACTGTTGTAGGGAACTGAACTGTGAGCTCCAAACACTGATTTTTAATAGGATTGAAAGTGTTGCCAGCTTCATCCATTGAAACGGATGTTTCTTTAAAATGAATCTTCCTTCCCAGAGACTGTCACAGAACCTCAAGACGACTCCCAACACCCTGGAGGATCTGAAATATGTCCTGGGCACCATTGCAGAGATCAGAGCTATGTCCCTTGCAGTGGAACTCAAGTACTTGGATATTCAGGAGCGATACCGAACCCTTTCCATGTACAACATTCCTGTAAGCGAACTCCATGTTGGACCCAAACTTTAGTGTTTTAAAAGGTGCAACAGAACCTTGTGATATCCCCTCTCTGGGGACCTTATTGTAGTGTTCTGGCGCTGTTCGCAAGGCAGTTGTGGGCTTACGACTGCAAGGATTCATCAGAAGTGCAGATGTGGGTCAGTAGTGGGCTTGATCCTAGTTCAGAATCTGGCAATTCTGGGGTTATTTTTGAAGGGGATCTCCATGTGTTGACATATGTGTTGCCCTGTCAGTGCTTATAAAACAGTACCCTACCGGTGTGGGGGCAGCTTGTATGTGCCTGCCTTCTCACCACAGTGCCGTGACGTGCAGTCCAGGACAGAGCTTTGTCCAAGAACCAGGCACTGATGCTGTAGGCTGAGATGACAGGCACTACACATAACATATTGTGGGTTGGATGTCTCCATTCTTTGTCCTGGCCCCACAGCATAGTGATTTGCTCACTGGGGACTGCTTGGCAGGTGGGTGGATCACAGAACCAAACTAGATGATGCAGTTAATGCATGTTAGCAGTTAGCAGGGTTTTGTATGTAAACTAGCAGCCATTGGAGGGAAGGTGCCGTAACACACTCCTGCAGGCTTAGGCTTGAGATCTGAAGCCCCCAGTATGTCAAGCTGTTATGGAAGGTTATCCCAATTCCATTTTAGACCACAGAAGAAGAACAGGAAATGGTATATAAAATAAAGGAGAAGTGGGAGGCCCTTTTTGCTGACGCATCAACTGTTGACCGCAGCCTTGGAAGTATCAAAAAGACATTTACTGAGGTACTGTCAGCTTCCACGGGGGAAGAATTCATCTGGGATGGGACTTGGGCGAGGATGAGCCAAGCTGATTTGGATGGTGTTTCCTTCAGATCACAAGGGAACAAATTGGAAACTACAGTAAAGAAATTGAAGATTTTTACCGTAGATTTACGACCCAAGGGCCAGGTTCTGTCGGCGAGAATCTTGATAAAGGTAAGGCTGGTATTCATTTTAGTGGTCACTTTGAGGAGGCAATGGAAAATGTTGCAGTAGCAAGGACTCATGTCCAGGGAAGAATACAGACATCTGTATCAAGTGGACATGCTCCTCCAGATTGGGGACTGGATGTTTATCGCCTGTTGCCTCCCACAATCTGGTCATCTTTCTGAGCCCACGGGCCTTATGTTTGTCACCCGTGACGTAGATCATACAACCTTGGAATGGAGCCTCTTCTTTGGGTCAGTGGGCAAGTCTTAGTCCTTTCCAAGGTTTCATAGCAGGAGCTTTCTGTTGAATAACCGATCTTGCTATATACCAGCTTTATTCCAAGTTCACTCGGCGTTGAACATTCTTTATTGCCACCCGTAGGATTAGACCTGATGGTGGTTTTTGAGAAAGAACTGGAGAAACACGAGAAGAATCGGCAAGAGCTGGCAAATGCTGAGAAGCTGTTTGACCTTCCAATCACCATGTACCCAGATCTCATGAAAATCCAGAATGAGATGAAGGGCCTGAGGCAGATCTATGAAATTTATAAGTTGCAGAGGGTAAGTACTTTCCCAGAACTCTTTGCAGATGCTAGGATAGAACCTGGGACCTTTTGCATGGCAACCATGTGCTCCTCTCTGATCCCCATCTCTGAGGATTCAGAACTTGCGCCATGCTGCAGAGAACAACCTTCCTTGGCCCACCCAGGAGTACAGAGGGGTTGGGACACAGTCCATTGGGTTGGGAAGGTCAAAGGCAATTGGATTGGGTTCTGCCCATACTAACTGCTCTACATAATAACACTCTAAAAATAGGTGTGTCTTCTGGACTGATGAGGGAGAGTACTGACTTTTTAGTCGGTACCAACTTAATTTGGGGGGGGGGGGTGATAGTTTGCATGTTACGTAACTCTTTTTTTAAATCTAGTTTTTAGTTTAGTTTTAATGTATTTTACTTTTGCTGTAAGCCGCCTTGAGCATTGCCCTGATGAGGGGGGAAGGTTTGGGATATCGGCTCTTTTAAATACATAAATACGAGCTCGTATTATAGCTCGATCACCTTTAATGTTTTTGTTCACCTGGTTGGCAACCTTCAGTCTCGAAAGACTGTGGTATCGCACTCTGAAAGGTGGTTCTGGAACAGCGTCTAGTGTGGCTGAAAAGGCCAATTGTTCACCTGAATAAGCGGTTATCAAATGCCATAGAACTTCTGTCTTGTCTGAGCCTAGAGTTCTTGATCCCTTTTATTTTAGCTGTTTGTCTTTCTGTGCAAAGGGGCTGTCCCTTACAAGCTGTTTCCTGGTTCCAGGCTGCCAAAGAGGAATGGTCTCAGACCTTGTGGGTGAACCTCAATGTGCAGGTGCTGCAGGAAGGTATTGAGGGGCTCCTGAAAGCCCTTCGCAAGCTGCCCAGGCAGGTCCGCAACCTGCCAGTTGCATACCACCTGGAAATGAAGATGAAGGCCTTCAAGGACTCCATTCCTTTGCTGCTGGATTTGAAAAACGAGGCCTTGCGAGAGAGGTTTGATTTCGTTTGGTTCTGGGAAGAGTAGGGTTCCCCTGGACAGTCAGTACCTTGGGTGACCCCCTGAGATCGAGGGAGGAGGCCAGTCGTCTGACATCTGGGACAAGGGGAGTAGAGCTCCCATCTCCAGGCACTGGACAGACAGAAGTGGCGAGTGCTCGCAGGCCTGGGAAGCTGTACGGCCAGGCATCTGCAGCCCAGCCAGGAGGAAAGGGTGAAGCAAAGGGGCAGGGGTGCTTCATATAACCCCAGGCTTGCCGGTGTTGAAGGTAGTCTGGAGGAGGTTGGCTAGCAGACAGGATGCTGGCCAACCAGTGAACCTGAACAAGGCTACTGGCAGAGCAGAGGGCCCTAGGGTGATGGAAACCCCATCCCTGCTTACCCCTCCCTGCCTAGCTTTGAGGCTACTGGACCCCTTGACAGACTGGGAGACAGGAGGAGCCTGGCCATAACCTTCTCCGGGTCCAGGGGCAACCTCTCATGATGCCCCAATATTGGTCACCCCTGGGGCAGCCGTCCCTCCCCTGGCAGCACTGATAGGAGTCTCAGTTGCTTGGCCAGCAACACCCCCGTTTCTGCCCCTCTTTTCCTGGGGCCGCAATTGACGCAGACAGCAGCAGAGCATGTCCCTTTCGTGGCAACCCTGCCTGGGGGTGGAGGATGGAGAAACTCTAAGGAGGAAAAGCAGCTGGGAGAATTGCTGGGTGTGGAAGGAATTGAGCAGCTCTTGTCCTCTACCTGCACCCCTCTGCGCATTGCCTCAGCAAATGTGGGTTTCGGACCTAAAGCAGCAAGCCCTGAACCAATCGCCTGGTTGTTGATCTGTCCACACTTCTTGCAGGCATTGGAAAGAACTGATGGACCGAACGGGCATTCATTTTGAAATGACCACGGAAACCTTCACCCTGGAGAACATGTTTGCCATGGAGCTGCACAAATACACTGATGTGATCAATGAAATTGTTGGTTCTGCTGTCAAGGAGCTCAGTATTGAGAAGGTAGATTTTCCCTCTCCTAGCCTCTGGGGAGGACGACAGATTTCTTTGAAGCTGGGACGTGTGGTGATAAATGCCGCAAAGCCCTGAAGCATCTTTTGGCCCTTTTGTGTGTCCACCCCCCCCCCCAGGGTGTGAAGGAGATAGTGGAGACCTGGGAGCACATGAAGTTCACTGTGCAGAGGTACTTCAAAGGCACGCAGGAGCGGGGCTTCATCCTGGGCGCTGTGGACGACATAGTCCAGATCCTAGATGACAACGCTGTCAATCTCCAGAGCATCTCAGGCAGCAGATTTGTGGGGCCTTTTCTGGCGACCGTCCACAACTGGGAGAAGACCCTCTCCTTGATTGGCGAAGTGATCGAGGTAGGGGGGCAGCCCCAGGCGCGGGGGCTGGGGGAACACAGGTTGTCCCTTGAATGAGCAGTTTTGTCTCGCGGCGGTTTTTCCCATTCTGTTTGGCTTTCTTAGATCTGGATGATAGTCCAGCGGAAATGGATGTACCTGGAAAGCATCTTCATTGGTGGAGACATAAGATCTCAGCTGCCGGACGAAGCCAAAAAGTTTGATAACATCGATCGGATATTTAAAAGGGCAAGTAGTCAACCTGTGAATTGGTTTTTGGTTGAAGTTGTAACCACTGCATAGTAAATCAGTCATTGAAAGTGTCTTTCATCAGAGGTTACGTTGCCCCAAAGGTAACCGTGAAACCGAACAAAAATAAATGCAAAGCGTTTGCCACGAGGTGGTTTTAATATTTTGCTTTTAGGAGGTTAGATGCTTAAACAGTGCAAGCTCTCGGATTCGCCATGACCGCTTGCTTTCATGTGGTTGATGAGTGCCTTTCGATGTACTGCCCAGCTCCCAGTGTTTACCCATCCAGTCCCTGCTAGATACATTGCACGTGTTCAGCAGCCAGGGCACTGGAATATATTGAGCTCTCCTGCTTGAGTGTTTGCAAGTGGAACCAGGTTGACGTGCCATCTGCGACCCAATCGCCTGCTTGCGCGGCTCTCTGAATCTTTGCAAATGGTTGACGCTCGCAGAGGTTTGATCTTTCTCTGGGGACATTTGGGCCCTTGCAGGAGATTGAATGGACAATTCATGACGTTACTTGACGTTTGATTCCTTTTTTACCCAGATCATGGCGGAAACGGTCAAGGAGCCCTTGATAAGGAAGTGCTGTGAAGCTCCAAACCGGCTTTCGGACCTGCAGAACATAAGCGACGGTCTAGAGAAGTGCCAGAAAAGCTTGAACGATTACCTGGATTCCAAGCGGAATGCTTTCCCCAGGTTCTTCTTCATCTCGGACGACGAGCTGCTTAGCATACTTGGAAGCAGTGACCCACTGTGTGTTCAGGAGCACATGATCAAGGTGGGTGGTGCTGGATCCCTCCAAGTTGTCCACTCTGTCTCTTTCTGCCGCTGCGTGCGCTCTCTCTACAGGTGGCTTACATCCCTTCCTTGAGAGAGGAGGCCCATTTGTGTGTTCAGAGGCACAGGTGGATTACCCCGGGGTCTCAAAACCTGTTCTGCTATCTGAGCGGTACCAGACGTACCTCCCCCAACGTGTTTCAGATGTACGACAACATAGCGTCCCTGAAGTTTGTCGACGACGACAGCGGCCTGAAGATAGCCACTGCCATGATTTCTGCCGAGGGCGAAGTGATGGAGTTCCGTAAGGCCATCCCAGCCGAAGGCAGAGTGGAGAACTGGATGACCGCCGTGCTTGCTGAGATGAGGAGGACCAACCGGCTCGTTACTAAAGAAGCCATCTATCGTTACTGTGAGGACCGAAGCAGGTGAGGTGATCGAACGCGGCGCCATTGGGTTGAGCTGAGCGTCGCCTAAGGAGCTGCCCATGCCAGCTCTTGAGTTTGTGATGGTTTGCCTCACGTCTGCTCTGCAGACAGGGACAATCACAAGGGCCAATCCGTCTGGGCGACCTGATATACAACCCTGAATCGTGTGGCCCAAAAAACTCTTCCCACTTTTGAGTGTTGGGAGAGTCAGAACAGACAAGAGAAAATATTTCTTTACTCAGCGTGTGGTCGGTCTGTGGAACTCCTTGCCACAGGATGTGGTGATGGCGTCTGGCCTGGACGCCTTTAAAAGGGGATTGGACAAGTTTCTGGAGGAAAAATCCATTACGGGGTACAAGCCATGATGTGTATGTGCAATCTCCTGATTTTAGAAATGCACTATGTCAGATGCAAGGGAGGGCACCAGGACGAGATCTCTTGTTATCTGGTGTGCTCCTTGGGGCATTTGGTGGGCCGCTGTGAGATACAGGAAGCTGGACTAGATGGGCCTATGACCTGATCCAGTGAGGCGGTTCTTATGTTCTTAAACTACAATTCCCAGGAGGCCTTGCAGGTCTTGTTATCTGGTGTGCAACCTGGGGCATTTGGTGGGCCACTGTGAGATACAGGAAGCTGGACTAGATGGGCCTATGGCCTGATCCAGTGGGGCTGTTCTTATGTTCTTAAACTACAATTCCCAGGAAGCCTTGCAGGTCTCTTGTTATCAGTTGTGCTCCCTTGGGCATTTGGTGGGCCGCTGTGAGATACAGGAAGCTGGACTAGATGGGCCTATGGCTTGATCCAGTGGGGCTGTTCTTATGTTCTTATGACAACGAACCCAGTATCCCCCCCTCTTCCAAAATCCCAAGCACAAATCAATGATCAGAGAAGGCTCACCTTTTCATCTGACCCAGGAACGGGTACTCTAGAGTGGCTATCTCTCTCCAGAGCATCAGGCAAGGATCTTTCCCAGCCCTATCTGGAGATGCCAGGATTTGAGCCTGAAACCTGACCCAAACTGGGATCTAACTCTTTTCCCCAGAAGCTCTCAAGAAAGCGAGACATCTCTTCCCTTGCTTTCCACCTAACCTTCTGCCCTACACAGCTGTATGCTCAAATGCTGGAATAAACAAAGGGCACTGAGATTTAGTTTTTTCAGACTCCTACTAGTTGCCCATTGGTCAGATCCTTTTTTTCCCTCCTAGGGTTGACTGGATGTTGATGTACCAAGGCATGATGGTGCTGGCCGCCAACCAGGTGTGGTGGACCTGGGAGGTGGAAGACGTCTTCCACAAAGTGAAGAAGGGGGAAAAACAGGCCATGAAAAACTATGCCAAGAAGATGCACCAGCAGATCGACTCGCTGGTCACCCGGATCACCAGGCCGCTGAGCAAAAACGACAGGAAAAAGTACAACACGGTTCTCATCATTGATGTCCACGCCAGGGACATAGTGGACAACTTTGTGAGAGACAGGTAACTCTCCGCACCAGAAGCATCAATGACTGTTGTTGCTCTGTGTTGGGCAGACTCGGCTGGGCTATTGTGGGAAGAGCTCTGCTGGGTGGCACCCAAAGGTCCACCTCACTGAGCTTCCTCCTCTGCACAGCAGCCCACAAGGTGTCTCTGGGAAGCCCCCAAACAAGGATTGAAGGCCCCAGCCCTCTCCTATTGTTGCCCCAGAATGTGAAGGTTTATTCAGCCATTACGACTTGACAGCCATTGAAAGACCTCTGATCCTCCACAGATTGGCCCTCTAAGCTATAACTGTAGCTTGTGGCACGAATTCCCTAGATTATGTGTTGTGGGGAAAGCAAAGAATCTGGAATCCGGCTCTGGTTCCTGGGTCTCTAATTTTTTTTAATTTTAATAGTAATTAAATCCGTAATCAGGCTCTTGCCTCCTTGCTTCCCTCTTTACTTTTGGCTTCCTCTGCCCCTTGTGTTCTCTGCTTATCCAACCTCCCTCAACGCCATTGGTGACTTGCTCTGATGTCACAGAGCTCACTGACGTTTACCTGCTTTGAAGGCATAATTCGGGCTGCAGAGGAAGAAGCCTGTTTCTGAGAGCTACTGGAATAATAATATATAATAATATACAGTATTTATATACCGCCTTTCTTGGTCTTTATTCAAGACTTTATTCAAGGCGGTTTACACAAGCAGGCTTATTAAATCCACGCAGGGATTTTGACAAATTGAAAGAAGGTTCTTTCTTTCAAGAACCACTACATTCAAGGTGTTACACTCCGATCTGGTTTAACATTCTGGCCTCCATCCTCCCACGCTCCGAGCAGATGGAAATAGCTCAGCTGCAGCTTGCCAGCTGCTTCCAGGTCGCACGGTGCCGGTGGCCTCGAACTGGCGACCTTGTGGATGTTAATCTTCAGGCAAATGGAGGCTCTACCCTCTAGACCAGACCTCCTGCCCTACTGGAACTTCCTCCCCCTTTTCTTTTTAGCATCATGGACGCTCGTGAGTTTGAATGGGAAAGCCAGCTGCGTTTTTATTGGGACCGAGAGCCAGATGAACTCAACGTGCGTCAGTGCACCGGCACTTTTTCCTATGGCTACGAGTACATGGGTCTGAATGGGCGGCTTGTCATCACGCCGCTCACAGATCGTATATATCTCACACTCACCCAGGTAGAGCAGTGAAATGGGCTTTTCAGTTTGCTGCGGGTCCTTGACAAGACGGAGCGAAAGCTTGTCATTGTAAGATGCTGGGGTGGGGGTCTTGAGCTGTGGCTCCCCAGCAGTCAGGGGCTGGTGTATCCCTGCCTCCACAGCTCTGTTGTAAGATCAGGGGACTGAGCTTTGGGCTTTGAGAGCCCCATCTAGGCTGTCGTACCAGCCTGCCTAGGTCAGCTGACTGCTGTATAAAATCTTGGCCTCAGAGCTCACTTCTCTATCCGAGCAGCTTGGTGGTGGTGCTCTCAGAATGCTGGCTGAGACCCCTACCTCCTTTCTTTGATTGCTGGAACTTGACGCCTGCCTAGTTTTGACACCTGCTCCGGGTCCTTCTGATCTTGGTTTGTTGCTCCAGACCTTGACTTCTGCCTGTTTTGGGGAGCCTGGCCTGCTGAGGAGTGACAGGAGTGATATCAATTAAATGAATGATCTGCTCTTTCTCCCATCAGCCTCAGCAAGGAACAAAGGATCTGTTCGTCCTGGGACAGAAGCGTCGTTGATGCAGGCTTCCCGTTCTTAGATATGAATGAAGAATATCATTCTGAGCAGAGCTGGTGTGCATGTTCAACCCTCAATGAGGAGGGAGAATTGGGAAGTGTTAGGGCTGAAGTCAGGCCATGGAATTGTCAGAGAACTGAAGGCAGTTTCAAGGAGGGAGTTCTGCTTTTGGTGCAGACGCTCACAACCTACATTGACCTCCAGTAACCCGGCCTCGTGTCATTTCACCAACCCACCCCGCTTCTTTGATCAGAGTTGACTGGGAGACAGAACACAGTAGATCATCTTCTGAGTGTTGCTTTTCTGGTTCTTTGCCCCCAAAGGCCCTGTCCATGTATCTGGGTGGAGCCCCTGCCGGCCCAGCAGGAACTGGGAAGACCGAAACGACCAAAGACCTTGCCAAAGCCCTGGGTTTGCTTTGTGTCGTCACCAATTGCGGAGAAGGCATGGATTTCAAGGTAGGGAAGTCCACCTCAAGCTGCTGTTTACTTTGCCCTGGCAAGCAACCAGACCCCTATAACAAGAATGGTGTGGCAGAAGTGCTGCTTGATGCCTTGTACTCTCTCCTACTTGTTAGGCAGTTGGTAAAATTTTCTCTGGCCTGGCTCAGTGCGGCGCTTGGGGCTGCTTCGATGAATTTAATCGGATTGACGCTTCGGTGCTTTCAGTCATCTCCTCCCAGATCCAGACGATTCGAAATGCTCTGATGAACCAACTGAAAACATTTCAGGTAAACAGGAAAGGAAACGGGTGATATCGTGTGTGGCAGAGGGGAAGCAGGTCAGGTGTGCTGAGATGCTGACCCAGCTTTCCCTTTCAGTTTGAAGGGCAAGAGATTTCCCTGGATCCTCGAATGGGCATTTTTATCACCATGAACCCTGGCTACGCAGGCCGTACCGAGCTCCCCGAATCAGTGAAGGCTCTGTTCAGGCCGGTGGTTGTGATTGTGCCAGATCTCCAGCAAATCTGTGAGATCATGCTGTTTTCCGAGGGGTTTCTCCTGGCAAAGGTAGGTAAATGCCACCTCGCAGGGCCGGTTCGCAAGCAAGTTCTTTCTGTGGTGTTCATCTGTGATGCACAAGGAGAACCTTGCTTGCTGCGCAGCCCTGACCGTGGGCACGTGTGAATCGATCCCAGGTGCAAACGGCTCTAACTTAGGTTTGCCAGGACCTGTTTAAAAATGCTTTTCATGCTCCATTTTGTCCACCAGACCCTGGCCAAAAAGATGACGGTACTCTACAAGCTGGCTAGAGAACAGCTTTCTAAGCAGCACCACTATGATTTTGGGCTTCGGGCTCTGAAGTCGGTGCTGGTGATGGCCGGAGAGCTGAAGAGGGGGTCCCCGGATCTTTATGAGGTGAATCGGTCCCGATCCATTATCCTGGCACCCCAGAAGGGGTGAAAGTGGTGATTCTCCCACAGCGGAGGACGGCCTGCTTGCTTGGAACTCTGATTTTTATTTTGCTTTAAACCCCAAACTCTAGGATGTTGTCCTCATGAGAGCTCTACGAGACATGAACCTACCCAAGTTTGTGTTTGAAGACGTCCCTCTTTTCCTCGGCCTGATCTCTGACCTGTTCCCTGGATTAGACTGCCCTCGTGTGCGCTACCCCAGGTTTAACGATGCTGTGGAGCAGGCACTGGAGGAAGCAGGCTACATCGTCCTACCAATCCAGGTCTTGAAAGAAAGTCAAGTTGGGAAGCATTGCGAAAGTGTGGCTAGATCTCCTGGGTGTCTGAGCAAGGGGGTACATAAGAACATAAGAACAGCCCCACTGGATCAGGCCATAGGCCCATCTAGTACAGCTTCCTGCATCTCACAGCGGCCCACCAAACGCCCCAGGGAGCACACCAGATAACGAGACCTGCAAGGCTTCCTGGGAATTGTAGTTAAGAACATAAGAACAGCCCCACTGGATCAGGCCATCGGCCCATCTAGTCCAGCTTCCTGTATCTCACAGCGGCCCACCAAATGCCCCAGGGAGCACACCAGATCACAAGAGACCTGCAAGGCATTCTGGGAATTGTAGTTAAGAACATAAGAACAGCCCCACTGGATCAGGCCATAGGCCCATCTCGCCCAGCTTCCTGTATCTCACAGCGGCCCACCAAACGCCACAAGGAGCACATCAGATCACAAGAGACCTGCAAGGCATTCTGGGAATTGTAGTTAAGAACATAAGAACAGCCCCACTGGATCAGGCCATAGGCCCATCTCGCCCAGCTTCCTGTATCTCACAGCGGCCCACCAAACGCCGCAAGGAGCACACCAGATCACAAGAGACCTGCAAGGCATTCTGGGAATTGTAGTTAAGAACATAAGAACAGCCCCACTGGATCAGGCCAGAGGCCCATCTAGTCCAGCTTCCTGAATCTCACAATGGCCCACCAAATGCCCCAGGGAGCACACCAGGTAACAAGAGACCTCATCCTGGTGCCCTCCCTTGCATCTGGCATTCTGACATAGCCCATTTCTAAAATCAGGAGGTTGCGCATACACATCATGGCTAGTACCCTGTAATGGATTTCTCCTCCAGAAACTTGTCCAATCCCCTTTTAAAGGCGACCAGGCCAGACGCCATCCCCACATCCCATGGCAAGGAGTTCCACAGACCAACCACAAGCTTAGTAAAGACACGCTGGGTTTCCTTGATCACAATGGTCTCATTTTTCTAGATATACTTGATAACACCTCCCCTTTCCTGCATGCTGGTTCCAATCCAGAGAGTCTCCCAATCACTGAACCCTATCGGAGGGCCCACCCAGCCAGGCTGAACCACTGTCCTCCCCCAGTACCAATCAGCTGCTGCAGATTGCACCCCCATTCACTGAGGAGGATGGTAGGGGAAGTTGCCACCTGCTACTGCTGCTCATCACTCAGCACCAGTAAGCTGGGGAGGACTGTGCCAGGCTTACCGCAGGACCTCCAACAGCCTGATCCTGGCACTGCCCTCCTGCCCCACTTCCCCCCCAAAAAGCAGGATTAGATGCATACATGGAGGGCAATGGGCTTATCAATGATTATGTGATGGCCATATGGAGCCTCCAGGTCTAGATGCAGTATGTCTTAGAGTTCCGGTTGCTAGTGGGCAATAGCAGACAAGGGCTGGTTCCTTTGTGCCTTGCCTGCGTGGGGTTCCCAGTGGCAAAGAGCTGGCCCCTGTGGGGAACTGCATGCTCAGCTAGTCTCTTACATTCCATGCCAGGTCGATAAAGTTGTCCAGATGTACGAAACGATGCTGACCCGCCACACTACCATGGTCGTCGGGCCAACAGGAGGTGGCAAGTCCGTGGTCATCAACACCTTGTGCCAGGCTCAGACAAGGTGAGTATCAATCATGAATGCAGGCAGTTGGGCATACCTGGAATACCCTGACATTATCTGGTATGTGGAAACACCTCCAAAAGATCGGGGTGATGAGATGGCACTGTCCTGTTTCCTTCCTCATATTTAACTGGGCAAGGTTGGCTTTGTACGGGATGCTTTATACAGACTCCTAAACGGTCAAGTTGCTGGCCGTGAGGGGAATGGTTATTGGGGGCGAGTAGCACAGATCAGGCCAGGTATGGGTCAAGTTCCAGAAGAAATATCTGGCAGTCCAACATGGATAGGTGATCAAGTTCTGAAAGGTGGCATTGCCGGCAAGGTGAAGAAATTACATAGGAGCCTGTAGGTGGTATGAACTACCACCTACAGACTCCTATGTAATTTCTTCACCTTGCTGGCAATGCCACCTTTGACTAGAGGTCAAGACTAGACTGACTTTGACTAGACTAGACTGAGGCAGCAGTGACTTAAGTCCAGCAGACTCCCTGTTAACTCCCAAGATCCAGCTGGGCTGACAAGTTGCAATACTCCTCCTGGCCACTATCAAGATGGCGCTATGGAGCAGCCATGGCTAGGCCAGCAGCTTGCCCCACTTGCAAAGAATAAGGTATCTGGTCTCTGTTGCTCGAGTCCCAGAGCTGCCTCGGTGACTTCCACTAAAACACATTCTGTTTTCTTTTGCTCCTCCTAACTGCCTCTTCCGTGTCCAATCAGGCTGGGATTGCTAACCAAGCTTTACACGCTGAACCCCAAAGCCATGAGCGTCATTGAGCTGTATGGTATTCTGGACCCCACCACCAGAGACTGGACCGATGGAGTCTTGTCCAACATCTTCAGAGAAATCAACAAACCCACTGATAAAAAAGAAAGGAGGTCAGTTCTTAAAAATTGGCAGGTCCCCAATAGCTTTAATTTTTTTTTTCCCAAGTCACTTTTTTTTGCTTGTTCCCTGCAAGCTTCCCTTGTTTCAAAACAAATCACACTGAAATAGCTTTGCGGATGAGTCAGAGCATCTGTTCTCTGGAGGTGTTCGAGCTCTCCTTGAATCCCAGCCTGCATCATGAGACCCATCTTGGGGAGCTTGGCGGGCAAGAGTGATGGGTGAGTCAGTTGCCATGGTTCCTCTTCTTCTCCCACCCAGTGGAAACCGATCGGTATGTGCTACCACTGTGTTGTTCTGTCTCTTCGTTCCTCCCAGGCTAACTAGAGGGGGGGGGGCAGAGAGCAGCGTGACAACAGGGTGCTCTCAGTGTGAAAAGTGCAGGAGGGAAAGAGGGTGAAGAAGGCAGAGAGTACCATAGCAGGGGAAAGCAGGCAGATGGGTGGGAGACATTGGGTTTGGCTAGGACAGTCAGAAGGTTGAGCCTGGCTTCTCTTCTGGCATGCGTGAGCTTCAAAACAAAATGGTGGTGGTGACACCTACTCAAGGTAGACTTGAGATCCGCTTCTGGATCCTGAATCACCTGTGTAAGACTGCCCACTTCCAGACTCGCCCACCATTTTGGGGGTTCCAGCTGTCCCGTTGCAGCCTTGGTCGGGGAGCAGCAACTGGCGATTCACTTCCGGTTCTTCCAGTGTTCCCTAAGCTGTCGGGGCACAAGGCTGGCAGCTCCTTGCAGGATGAAGGCCAATCCAAGAAGGACCCAGACAGTGTGGGGGGGGGGAGGCATGCACTCCTCTTGCAGCAGCCCTACCTGGGGGCGGAGCAACTTACGAAGACCTCTGCTCTCTTCTCTGTGCCACAGATATATTTTATTTGACGGAGATGTAGATGCTCTCTGGGTAGAAAACATGAATTCCGTGATGGATGATAACAAGCTGTTGACACTGGCAAACGGGGAGCGGATCAGGCTTCAGGCTCATTGCGCTCTCTTGTTTGAGGTAAGGACGTCCCATGGCAAATATTGAAACAAAGCGAGGACCAGGAATTTTGCTGAATGCAACAGGCCCTCGAAACGTTGTCTCCTTTGGCCTTTAATAGACATGTTGTCATTGGTTCCTCTTCCCATTTGCCGGGGAGGCGGGGCCTTGCACATGAGTTTATAAATGGACCCTTTCAGTGGAAGATGCCTTTCCCGGTTCCAATCCTGTCTCTTCCCAGTCCACAAGGTCTCTGTTGAAATGGGCACCAGCTCCTAGAAGTCCTAATGGGTTGCCCAGAATTTCTTTTCAAGGTGCCGGTTTTCCTTTCCAGGTGGGAGATTTGCAGTACGCCTCTCCTGCAACCGTATCGCGCTGTGGGATGGTCTTTGTGGACCCCAAGAATTTGAAATACAGACCTTATTGGGACAAGTGGACCCAGCAAAGGCCCAGCAAGGTCAGCTGCCTAGACTGTCTTGGAGAAGTCTGACTGAAACCTGCTCAGGTGGTTCGGTTTGGGGTCTGTCTGGGCCATCTGATTTCTTTGTGAGCTGTGGGTGGAAGGCAGCAGAGATATTTGCCAAGTTCACGCCAAGTCGTCCGACCTCTGCATTAGCATTCCAGCTCAGGGTTTTTCCTTTGTACAAGGAGGTTTCTTGTTACCCTCTTGCAGTTGATTCCTCTTGGTCAGTGGGGGGATTCACGTGATGGATGATGCCCCGTATGAATGATGCCTCATAGCTGTCACATCACCCTTGGGGTAGGGAAGGACCAGGGGAGATTCCCAAGCCAAGCAGGATTTACCCTCTGACAATAGCTGCTAGAGTCATCTATTCAAAGAAATCTTACTTGATCAGGGGCATTAAATCTGTATAAACTCAAACGTGAATAACAAACAATTGTGAATTTAAAAAAGCATCCTTTGTTTTTTAGACAATGTGTGGAAAATATTGTGGTGTCAACATCTTGGACAAGGGATTGCTTCCTGTATTGGACAGAAGTTCTTCCTAGGCTAGGCCTGCCACCAGGTCCTTGTCTCAAAATCAGAGGGGCAGGTAAATAACTTTTCTTTTGTTTCTCAGCCAGAGCAGCAGCTGCTGCACCGTCTCTTTGACAAGTACGTCCCCTACCTGATTGACATGATCGTGGAAGGAATTGTCGACGGGCGGCAGGGGCGGAAGCTCAAGACCATTGTCCCACAGACCGATCTAAATATGGTAAGGAACGCGTTTTTGTTGATGGATGGAGGGGCCTTCCCCTGGAGGGGCCTGGAGCAGGCTTGTTCCTCCCCAGGAAGGCCTCAGATTGGCTGGAGGGGGAGGGGGTTCCAGCACCCTTGTCCTCCTCCCTAGCAGAGCTGCCAAACCTGGCCTAGGAGCAGGAGCCGTTGACCTCACAGCTCCCTGCTTCACACTGCCTGCCTCTCATCCCTGGCCTCCCTGTTTTATGGAGCAAGCCTGCCCCCTTTGGCCCTCCCCTTCCTCCAGGTGGGGCAGAAAGGGCCTTTCCTGTTCCCGGCTTGTTTCCTGTAGTGTTCCTTGTTGGCCCTGCCAGCCCCCTCTGGCTGGTTGGGGTGAGCCAACCTGCTTTGCCCCCTTCGAGGACAGTGAAGCCTCCCCACCCTGGGCATGGGGTGCCTGCTCCTGGGTAAGTCGGGGGTCAGGGCATCTGGGAGGGGCCCCGACAATGGAGTAAAGCATCAGTAGAGGAGGAACCTCAGACACTGAGCAGATCAGAAGACTTTCCAGAGTTCAGGTGCGCGGAGAGGAATATTTCGCGGGATGAAAGAAAGAAGTCAGAATTTCTAGGGCCAGAGAGGGATTCAGGAAGTTGTAACAGAGATGGGCATGAGAGTTGGGAAGAGACTTCAGAATGTATCCTGCAGGATGGGGTCTGCAGTTTGCAGTGTTGTTGGATACATAAGAGGGCAGGATATATGCGCTGAAAATCAGTGCCATAAGCACACACAGTCTTTCTCTCCTTCCACTGTAAAGGGGCTTCCAGTTGGCAAGGCCCACATGCAGATGAGGAGGGCAGGAGAAGGCGGCACGTGACTCACATGGCCACTGTCTGCTAGTGGGGGGGCTTCAGGGGTCAGCTGGTTGGGCCCTTATAGACCCGCCTTCAGAAACTGACCTGACTGACCTCTGCTGCTAGCACCGCTCCAGTGCTGCTTACAGCCTGCTTTTTAACCCCTTTTACAGCAGCATGTGTGGAGAAAACCCCACTCACCCCACCCCCCAAAGTGTTTCCACGGAGACGGTCACGGCTGCCTTGCGTGCTTTCTTCCCAGGTGACGCAGCTGACGATGATGCTGGATTCCCTCTTGGACCAGGAAGTGGACGACCCGGACGTGCTGGAGTGCTTCTTCCTGGAAGCCCTGTACTCCTCCCTGGGTGCCTGCCTCCTGGAAGACGGAAGGGCCAAGTTTGACGACTTCATCAAGCGCCTCTCCTCCATGTCGACCGTGAACGACGAGCTGACTCTCGCGAAGCCGGGAGAGCTGCCAGGTAGTGAATGCGGACAGTCTGCTGGTCCTGGAATGGAACTCCTGAGGTTCCGTCACCTTTTGCTGTTCGGCCCAAGCGCTCCCTGATGGGCTGTTTGAAGGCCAAGTCAGGCAGGATTGCTGGAAACCCGTGACTGGGCCTTCCGAGGGCTCTTCCTTCAGATGAGAAACCCGTTGCAATAGCTTTGAAGTAAAGAAAAATGTTGGGCGATCCCATTGAAGATCTCCCTATATCATCCTTGTAGCCCCGTGCTATCTTCTCAGAGGTCCTTTGCCATTAGCCACTATGGACTCCATTTTTGTTTTAATTGGAGATGCTGGCTTCTGCTCTTGCCTCCCTGCTGCTGTGGACAATCTCTTGGGTTATATCTCCTCTCAGAAGAAAAGATGGATGCAGTCTGAATACAGATGCATTCTGACTTGAGCAAGGAAGCGGCTAGCTGCCTTACAATAGTCCTCTTGAGAACATGAAGGGCAAACTAATATAGAGGACACGTACCATAAATGATGTGGTCCGGTTGATAGTATCTGCTATTTTCCTGGAGTCTCAAGGTACTTTTAGGCAGTGAATCGGGGAATACACGGAACGTCATGCTTCACGTTGTCCTCTATTAGACGTTCCATTTCTCATAGAAGGCATCCTTTGCCTTTATATTTCAGGACAGCTTCCAACCCTGTATGATTTCCACTTCCGAAAGAAGATTAGAAAGTGGGTTCCTTGGAGCAAATTGGTCCCAGAATATATCCACTCCCCCGAAGTCAGATTTATCGACATTCTGGGTGAGTATGAATGAAGCTGGCATAATTTGGTGGGAGTAATGAACTGATTAATCCACAAAGATTTGCAAGTCTCTCCTGTATATACCCACTTTCTGGAATGACGTGTCTGCAATCTGGTTTTGTGGGTCTCCAGGCTACCAGGTGGGCAGGTGACTTCTGGGTCAGGGCAGGGTGAGATGATTTGGTGTGGCCTGGGTGAAAATAACCACAGCTGTTCAGTTTTAGATCTGGTCTCCACGTCCTTTGTTGAACTCTGATCCATGCATTTTGTACCCCTGCAAAACCCTCATTATTGGCAACTTCTCTCTCCCTCCCTCCCTCCCTCTCTCTGTGTTGCATTGCAAATGAACATTTGTGTTCCCCTTTTAGTTCCGACCGTGGACACAACCCGCACGACTTGGCTGCTGGGCCAGATGGTGAAAATCAAACGCCCTGTTGTCCTGGTTGGAGAATCTGGGACTTCGAAAACGGCAACAACGCAGAACTTTCTCAGGAACCTGAATGCAGATCTGAACGTGAGGGGCCGATGTTCTGGAGTAACCCTGATATAGAAGGTGTCCCGTGACTGAGTCCACCCCTTGGTCCATCTAGGTCAATATTGCCCACAAAGATTGGCCGTGACTCCCAAGGAATTAGCCCCCT